>NW_020290659.1:0-8033 GCF_003184585.1 Aspergillus saccharolyticus JOP 1030-1 | reverse complement strand
AGGATATAATTCCAGCTACTCTTAGATTTATTCTCTAGCTCTAGTATTTCTGTTTTAGTCTACAGTATCTATTCTGGAGAGTCTCTGTTTAACTCTATTCTATATTCTTATAGCTGTACTGGAGCTATAGTAAGTAGACTAGTTCTGGGTTTTTAATCCTCTTCTAGTATTCTGTCAAAGATCTAGATTATATAGAATAATATCCTAGAATCTTGTTTATTGGGTATATCCTGTTTCTAGTATAATAGAGTATCTACTTGTTTATTTTCTATTCCTTTCTAGTAAACTAGTTTAAAGTTAAATCTACTTAGAATTAGGCTCTACTATATATATCTCTCTGTAAGTTTATATAGCTTAAAGAAGTACTCTAGATTCTTATAATTGGTTATTACTATAAACTCTAGTACTGAGCATAGCTCAGTATCCCAGGCTTTCAGGTATTATACAACTGCTAGTAGTTCCTTGTTATAGATCTTATAGTTGTAAGGGCTAAAACAACCCTTCCAACCTTCGCAAGTAGTCGCGAAGGGAAATCTATATAGTAGGCCTCAGGCACCAGTCACATGACAGCTAAGCAAGTGAGTCGCGACCTCCCATTTAGGGGGTGGGTAACTCGCGGATTAGACAGATTAGCAACAATACCTTAAGGCAATCAACTAGCACCTTCGGCCTCATAAAGGCTATTCATTCATTATGCTATTTCACCTCCTTAGCCCTTATAACCTTGTTACTTAATACCCTGTGAAATAGCCCAGTAAGCAATGGCCGGATACAGGATACGAAGCCAAACCAGGGGTAATCCCTCTAAGCTACTCGCGGAGGACTATATATTAATTGTGAGGGATAAATCCCCTATAATTAAAAGAGAAGTACAAATCCTAACCTAGGAACTCTATAAATATTTATATTTGCTTAAATAGATTACAGAATTACAAGGACAGCTAGAGATTAGTAGCGTGAAGAAGCGCCTACAGAGAATCTCAGATAATTCTAATTCTAGTACTACAGATATAAAGAGAACTAATATATATATTAATCCATCTGCAGATAAGGACTAGTATAGTACCCGCGACTATACCATCTACCGCGCGTTTATTATATATTAGGAATCAACCACGGAGGCCAATAACTAGAATAAGGACCAGAAGATGCGTGTCACAGTGGTCTATCTAGACCATACCCTGAACAACCTGTGGAGGGGTAAGACAGCTGAGCCATACTGCAAAAGAGATTAGTTAGGCCTCTATGAATTCCTAGAAATCCAACTAGGAGACCCCGCGAATTATAGACAGAAGACTTAGTTAAAAATCCTTCAAGTAGAACCTCGCAAAGAGGAATTAGAGTTTATCTATCTATAGAAGTAGAAAGAGATAAAGACTAAGTTAGATCATAAGATACTAGACCTTAATATACTATAGCTGCACCTATTCTTTGACTTATTCCAGTCTATAATATAGTGAAAGATCCGCGAGCAGTCTGTATTCTCTATAATAGAGCAAGACCTTATTGCACTCATCGCACAGTTGCAGCTGATACTAAACTAGCAGTATAAACAGCAGAGAGACTGCTTAAAAGAAGAGTCTAAAGAGAATAAGCTATACTATAAGAACTAAAGATTAATACTCTTATTAGATTGGGTTCACAAGCCAGACCATAATACTACTTCTACCGCGAAGAGATTCTTAGAATCTAGATTAAATAATTAGTCCTTGCAAGAATCTAATAAGTTATCAGGACTATATACCTACTTTAACTATAGGAAGGGTAACTATATCGTGAAGTATTATATATCGCAGAAGCCAGTCGTGAGATGACTAGTCAGCTGAGTTATAGTACCAACCCCAGAGGAGGCAGAGCTTACAACATACCCTAGCTTATAACTAAGGGGAGAACTAATAATATATAGAAGCAAGAAACACCTCCCAGATAGAGAAGTAGTAGTGGATAGTGGCGCGGAGGCTAATCTAGTACCTGCGGTACTAGCGAAGCAAGCAGAATAGCTAATAGTACCCATGAAAATACTTACAGATAGTATTAATAATAGAAGAATACAGTCTAAAGAGACTATAGCCTTTACTATTAAGCTAGAGGATACACGAGGCAAATATAAGAGACAAATAGATCTTACTATTATAATATTAGAGATAGAAGAGATTGTTCTTAGGATACCTTAATTAAAGTAGTAGAAACTATATACTATATTCCATAAATATAAGCTATATTTCTGTGATAATAGTATACTATAAGTACTGTAAGTCGCAGTAGTAGAGATTACACAGCAGAATATGGATAAAATAAACCCCTGTCTAGTAATAATACAGGAGGTTCGCGGTGGGACTGCGGACCAGGTAATACCAGAGTAGTGTTGTAAGTATAAGAGAGTCTTTATAGAAGAGGAAGCTGCAATACTACTAGAATACTAGTTAGGTATAGACTTGGAGATTAATCTCCGCAAGAACTTCTAGCCAAAGCTGGGGCGGGTATATAAGACATTACCTACAGAAAGAAAGGTCCTATAGGAGTACCTGCAAGAGATGCTTGTGAAAGAATAGATTCAGTATTCCAAGTTACTAGTAGACGCACTAGTCCTGTTCATAGGAAAGAAGAATAGAAGTCTATAAGTATATATAGACTACTGTAAGTTGAATAAGTAGACAGTAAAGAACACCTATCCACTACCACAAATTAATAAGTATATTAATCAACTTGTAGGAGCCCTTTAGTTCACATAGTTAGACCTCCACGAAGCCTACCATAGGATTAGGATTACAGAAGGGCATGAGTGGAAAACAGTGTTCTATATAAAGTATAGACTGTTTGAGTATCTGGTTATACTATTTAGGCTGACCAACGCACCTGTAGGGTTCCAAAGTTTTATAAACTCCTTGTTCGCGGGATATCTTAATAATTTTATAATTATCTATCTAGATAATATTATGGTTTACTCACAGGATCTAGAAATATATAAGACATAGATCTGCGAGGTATTATATATTCTATAAGAGGCAGGATTATATATAAAGTTAAGTAAGTATTTCTTTGTAGTAATAGAAATCAACTTTCTGGGGTTCTTAATTAGCTGAGAGGGCGTTTATATAGAACTAGGATATATTATAATGATTTATGATTGGCCTGAGCTATAGAATATGAAGAATATACTAAAGTTTATTAGATTTATAAATTAGTATAGGCAGTTTATTAAAGAATACTTATGAATTACAGTACTAATAACTAATCTAACAAAGATACCACACAAAGAGGAGGAAAGAAAAACCAGATATAATTTTTTATTCCTAAAAGTTCGCGAGAGCTTTTAGAGATTAAAAGAAGTATTTATAGAGAATATAATAATAGTATATTTTAGAGAAGAAGAACCCTTATAAATTAAAACTAATATATTAGTCTTTATAATTAGCAGGATACTATCGCAGAAGGATCAAGAGGACTAGTAGAAATTAGTAGTATTCTACTTATAGAAGATAATACCCATGGAGTAGAACTATAGTATTCACAACTAAGAACTCCTTATGATTATAGAATTATTCAAGGAGTAGCGACACTGGCTAGAGGATGTAGAACACTCAGTAGAGATAGTTACAGACTTTAAAAATCTCTAGTATTTTATAATAAATAAAGAGTTGTTGTAAAGACAGGTACAGTAGGTCTAATATCTTATAGTATTCAAGTTCTTTCTTAAGTATAGACCAGGGTTATAGAACCCTGTAGACGCACTGTCGCGAAGGCCTAACTATAATAAGTAGACTATAGAAAAAGACTATAAGAAACTTGGGAAAATAGTCCCGTAGTAGTTAAATAATCTCCTAGAATTAGAGAGAGAAGTAGTTACCCACACAAGAGCCAGGATAATGCTAGTACAAGGTACTGCAAAGGATCCAGAATGGCTGGAGTCCTATATAAGGGTGGTAAAAGCAACTACAGAAGAAAGCATATATCATAAGGACCTGTTAATTAATCTACTACAGGAACTACCAGAACTACTATAGGTAGACGACCTCGCAAGGGAGATCTTCTAGATAAAATAGAAAGACTATAAGAGCAGACAGTCTAAGATAAAAGAATACCTATAGAAGAAGGACTACTTATAGTAGAGTATAAGATAAGATCTACTATACTTTATAGAAAAGCTATATATTTCAGAGAGTTATATATTAAAGTTAAGAATCCTTACAAAGTTATATAATAACCCTATTATAGGGTACTTCACAAAGATAAGAACATAAGAGTTAGTATTACAAAGATTCTACTGGCTAGAATTAGCCAGCTTTATGAAAGAGTACTGCCACGCGTGTAGAGTATATCAGAGCAGACAGGTGGTTTGCGGAAAGCAACAGGGCTTACTAGAACTACTACCCACAGCAGTAAGACTATGGGATGAAGTAATAATAGATTTTATTACAAGCCTATCTGTGAGCACCTATAAGGATGTGAACTCACAGGAGGTTTATAATAGTATTATAGTTATAGTAGACTATTTCAGTAAGATAGCACACTTCATCTCTACTTATAAGATACTCTTAGGGGAAGAGCTTGTAATACTCTTTCTAAGAGAGATTTTTAGATTATATAGTATACCCATGAAGATGATTATTAATTAAGGATTGGTTTTCATAAGGGGCTTTTAGTCAGATTTCATCTATACCCTTACAATTAAGCAGGGGCTAAGTACTGCCTACCACCCATAGATAGATAGGCAGACAGAGAGGTTGAATAGTATACTAGAATAGTATCTATAAAACTATATCAACTTTAAGCAAGATAATTAGATAGAGATATTACTACTTGTAGAGTTTATATATAATAACTCTCTATAGGTATCTACTAAGCACTCTCTATTCTTTATAATAACTGCGTAATATCCATAGATAATTATACTAGATTTATAGATCCTGGATAACCCAGCTCAGGGGTTAACAGACCGTATCCGCGAAATCAGAGAAGTAAGAGATCAGGTAGCTGCGAATCTAGAATAGGCTTATAAGTACTAGAAGGACTTCTATAATAGAAGTCACAGGACTACTGTATTTACAGTAGGCCAGAAGGTATAGCTATCTATAAAGAACCTACCGCGAAGAAGACTATATAAGAAATTAGACCAATACTACCAAGGACTATTTTATATAGTAGAAAGAATAGGCAAGTAAGCCTACCACATGGAGCTACTAGCTAACTAGTAAGTATATAATATATTCTATATCTTACTACTCCGTGAATACTATACTATGGAAGGTATAGATTCGCAAGGGTGTTTTTTATAAGAGAATAGGAGCCCTGAGGACTGTAAGTACTATCTAGAGGTACTAATAGCCTCGCGATACTGTAAAGAAATTACTAAGATATTAGTAAAATAGAAAGACTACTACAATAATAAGAATATATAGAAACCTGCTGCGAATCTACGTTACCTATAAATATATAAAGAATTCAAGTCTTATAGGTATAAAAAACTTAGTTAATAACTAAGAAAAAGCTAATAACTATATATAAATAGTATACCACCTGTGATTATATATCCTCTATACCCAACACGAGTTGCAGCACTTACTCGTGTAGGCCAGAAGTCAGAACACACAGGGGCACAGTCCTATTCTATAAGAGAACAGTACTTGCCACCTGTATATAAATAATTATTATACTTCTAGTTAATCCCTCTACTAATATAGTCGTGGAATGCCCTCCTAGAGGAGGGGTCACGGTAGTATCTACACACCTGGTCGGGTAGAGGCTGCCGGCCAGCCCAAGACATGAGGATGCCCTCGTGGAGCTGGGCCCGGACAGCCAGCTGCCTGGAATTCAACCACCTAATATATAGTATAGACCGCACGATAGGCTCGCGAATCCAGGCCTACTTGCGACCCGACAGGGGCTACAAACCTATCCAGGGGGGGAGACCGGGTACTATAGCAGGTGCTGCCTCCGAACGACCTGTAAACCAGGCCGCGGGAGGCAGCTCGATGAAGAAGAAGGTACCCCACTCTTCATCAGTAGCCCGCTTATAGGGCGCCGGCCGGTCCCATTGAGCCCTGGGTGTGCCCGCAGGAGGCGGGGGAGGTCCAGGGAGCAGAGGGGCGGGAGCCGCGGGGGCCGCTACAATGTTTACCATTGTTAAGGTCATCACCCTGTTTCCCCTCGCGTACGTCGCTGTACGCGAGGGGAGGGTGATAGCAGCGGCGGTCGCGGGGCCGGGGCCAGGAGCAGGGGCAGCGGCGCTTGCGGCGGTGGCGGTGGTAGTAGCAGCGGCAGCAGCAATGGTGGCGGCGGTCGCGGGGGCGGCGGCGGCAGTGGTGGTCGCGGGGGTGGGGGTGGTTCCCTCAACCCCCTCAGTGGAGGGGGGGGAGCTTGCGCGGTGCTGACCACTATTAGCTGAGCCTGAAAGAAAAGAATCGCAACACCTACCCGGGCTGGGGAGGAAGTGGCTGCAGGAGCAGCAGAAGTGGACGAATCGCGGGGAGAAGCTGCAAGTATATCAGAAACATCTTCGCAAGAGGGGAAAGAAAGATATATATATTTTATTAGAAGAGATTTGTTATTTATAGAAGCTAATAAAGAAGATTAAGTTAGTCAAGACTATTAAAGCTTATAAGAATACTAGAGCTTATAAGACTACAGAAGTTTATAAGAATACTAAAGCTTATAAGAGTACTGATACTTGTAAGAGCACCCTATCAGCAGCTCGTAGTACCAAAGAAGAGAATAATATATAAGGGGACTTACTAAGAGAGAGAGAGAGAGAGGCTTAGGGAAGAAAAGACCTTAGTAAGAGGGGAGAAGAGCCTTCTTATATAGTAGAAGACCCTTACCCCACGAAGTTAGCTCTACTAGCCTCAACTTCAAAGCAGGTCAGACAGCCTGAATAGGTAAATTAAGAGAGATTTAATACTATTTACTAGGAAAGACTTATCTTAATCGCGGGGGGGAGACAGGTCTAGGGTATTGTAAAAGAAGTGGGCCAGTGGGTGGCAGACCATGCACTGGGGGGATAGGTGATGTAATATACCACCCATAAAGATAAGAAGAAGCAAAGCTACCTTTTCTACTACTCTGGTTTCCCATAAGTAGTATTTACAGAGAGGAGGTTTTAATAGTACTATTATAAGAAGTAATACCCCTCTATAAGAGGAGGAAGGATAGTTATAAGGACTAAAATAATTCTTCTAATCTTTATAAGTAATCGCGAAGGGAAATCTATATAGTAGGCCTCAGGCACCAGTCACATAACAGCTAAGCAAGTGAGTCGCGACCTCCCATTTAGGGGGTAGGTGACTCGCGGATTAGGCAGATTAGCAACAACACCTTAAGGCAATCAACTGGCACCTTCGGCCTCGCAAAGGCTATTCGTTCATCACGCTATTTCACCTCCTTAGCCCTTATAATAAGATCTAATATCTATTCTTACTTATATAATAGAGTGGATTAGCACTTTATCACTGGAGATTCCTTGTACCAGCCTCGGGGTAATACTGGTGATTAATAGGTTATTTACCCAGATAAACATCTTACTTATAATACTATAAGTTAGACACCCTGAGTTAATAAGTATATAAGTAGTTACTATCAGATCCAGAATTACTTCTACTAAAAAGGGGTATATAACTATATATTTCTTTTTAAAACTTTTCTAATTCTTTCTAGTTTTATCTAGTAATTCTTATCTAGATATATAACTTTATACTAAACTTTCTCTTTTCCCGAGTCTGAGTTCTTATCTGAGATATATTATTATTCTTATTTATAAAGTATAGATATAACAGCTGCTATACTTATTAGTTATATAATAGACTTAAGAGAATATTAGTAGATAAGATATCTATTCTATCTATATTAAAGACAGTACTCTACTTTATATCTTTTCTATATTTCACTAGGCGTTACCTATTGGGCTTGTTTCTGGTAACTATTACTGGTTGCATAGGGGTTGTATTTTTCTTACTATATAGTAGCTATCTGAGTGGGTTTCTACTCTATTAGTTCAGGGCTCAGTTTCTAGCATACTGGCATAGTCTTAGTATAACTTT